>NW_027287960.1:0-34170 GCF_047511675.1 Marmota flaviventris
TGCAAAGGAACTTTTCAACCTAGAAGAACGACATTTGGGTAGCTAAGTGCAACTGGTATACTCATCTTTCCTGACAAGGGTCAACAAGTTCAGGTGAGTAAATATTTGCAGAGATTCCAGTTCACTTGGAGCTCTGTTGAAGCTCTGTAAATGCTTTCTAAGGAAAGCGTATGTTCCTCGCCTCCACTTAGGACCACTTCAACAGGGAACAAAGCACAGAGAGTACACCAGGAACTAATTGAGTGAGTCAAGCTTCAAGCAGCTAGCACAAACAGTGTTTGATTTAGAGTTCCAAATGCATGTATTCCTATAGGTTAAAATGAAGAGAAACCCCCCAAATGCAATGTCTTCCTGAAAGCACATGCTTCAACTTAGAAGAACGAAATTTTGGCAGGCAAATGCAACTGGTATACTCATCTTTCTTACCTAGGATCAACAAGATCAAGTGAAAAAATATTCGCTGAAATTCCAGTAAACTTGGGAGTTTTGTGGAAGCTCTGCAAACACTTACAAAAGAAAGCGTATTTTCCTTGCCTCTGCTTGGGGATACTTCAGCGGGGGACAATGCATAGAGAGTGCACTGAGAACTAATTGAGTGAGCCAAGTTTCAAACAGGTATCACAAACTGTGTTTGATTTAGCATTCCAAATGCATGTATTCACATAGGGAAAAAAGAAGTTAAACCTAAAAATTCAAAGTGTTCCTGCAAAGGAACTCTTCAACATAAGATTACGAAATTTGGGCTGCCAAGTGCAACCCATATACTCATTTTTGCTGCCAAGTTTCAACAAGATCGGGTGAAAAAACATTTGCTGAGAGTCCAGTAAACTCTTGAGTTCTGTGGATGCTCTACAAACACATTCAAATGAAAGTCTAGTTTTCTTTGCTCTGCTTAGGAGTACATAAACCGGTAACAAAGCGTAGAGAGCACAATGAGAATTCATTCAGTGAGTCAAGTTTCAAGCAGCTAGCACAAACCGTGTTTGATTTAGATTTTCAAAAGCATGTATCCCTAGAGGGGAAAATGTAGTAAAACCTAAATATTCAAAGTCATCCTGCAAAGGAATGCTTCAACCTAGCAGAACAAAATTTGTGCAGCGAAGCGCAACTGGTATACACCTTTTTCCTACCAAGAATCAACAAGATAGGGTGACAAAATATTTGCTGAGGTTTCCGTAATCTCTGAGTTTTTTGGAAGCTCGGTGAATACTTTCCAAAGAAAGTGTGTTTTCCTTGCCTCTGCTTAGGGCTACTTCAACAGGGAACAATGCATAGAGAGTGCACTGAGAACTAGTTGAATGAGTCAAGTTACAAGCACACAGCAAAAACCGTGTTTGATTTAGAGTTCCATGTGCCTGTATCCCTATAGGGGAAAATGAAGTGAAACCTAAAATTTCAAAGTATTCCTGCAAACCAACTATTCAACCTAGAAGATCTAAATTTGGGTAGCCAAATGCAACCGGTCTACTTATCTTTCCTGTCGAGTTAACAACAAGTTAGGGTGAAAAAATATTTGCTGAGATTCCAGGAAACTCAAAGTTCTGTGCAATCACTGCAAATGCTTTCCAATGAAAGTTTCTTACCCTGGCCTCTGCTTAGGGTTACTTAAACAGAAAACAAAGCATAGAGATCGCACTGAGAACTAGTTGAGTGAGTTTCAGTTTCAAGCGGCTAGCATAAACCGTGTTTGATTTATAAGTCCAAATGCATAAGTCCCTACAAGGAAAAGTGAAGTGAAACCTAAAAATTCAAAGTGTTCCTGCAAACGAACTTTTCAACCTAGAAGAACGACATTTGGGTAGCTAAGTGCAACTGGTATACTCATCTTTCCTGACAAGGGTCATCAAGATCAGGTGAGTAAATATTTGCAGAGATTCCAGTTCACTTGGAGCTCTGTTGAAGCTCTGTAAATGCTTTCTAAGGTAAGCCTATGTTCCTCGCCTCCACTTAGGACCACTTCAACAGGGAACAAAGCACAGAGAGTACACCAGGAACTAATTGAGTGAGTCAAGCTTCAAGCAGCTAGCACAAACAGTGTTTGATTTAGAGTTCCAAATGCATGTATTCCTATAGGTTAAAATGAAGAGAAACCCCCCAAATGCAATGTCTTCCTGAAAGCACATGCTTCAACTTAGAAGAACGAAATTTTGGCAGGCAAATGCAACTGGTATACTCATCTTTCTTACCTAGGATCAACAAGATCAAGTGAAAAAATATTCGCTGAAATTCCAGTAAACTTGGGAGTTTTGTGGAAGCTCTGCAAACACTTACATAAGAAAGCGTATTTTCCTTGCCTCTTCTTGGGGATACTTCAGCGGGGGACAATGCATAGAGAGTGCACTGAGAACTAATTGAGTGAGCCAAGTTTCAAACAGGTATCACAAACTGTGTTTGATTTAGCATTCCAAATGCATGTATTCACATAGGGAAAAAAGAAGTTAAACCTAAAAATTCAAAGTGTTCCTGCAAAGGAACTCTTCAACATAAGGTCACGAAATTTGGGCTGCCAAGTGCAACCCATATACTCATTTTTGCTGCCAAGTATCAACAAGATCGGGTGAAAAAACATTTGCTGAGAGTCCAGTAAACTCTTGAGTTCTGTGGATGCTCTACAAACACGTTCAAATGAAAGTCTATTTTTCTTTGCTCTGCTTAGGGGTACATAAACCGGTAACAAAACGTAGAGAGCACAATGAGAATTCATTCAGTGAGTCAAGTTTCAAGCAGCTAGCACAAACCGTGTTTGATTTAGATTTTCAAAAGCATGTATCCCTAGAGGGGAAAATGTAGTAAAACCTAAATATTCAAAGTCATCCTGCAAAGGAATGCTTCAACCTAGCAGAACAAAATTTGTGCAGCCAAGCGCAACTGGTATACACCTTTTTCCTACCAAGTATCAACAAGATAGGGTGACAGAATATTTTCTGAGGTTTCCGTAATCTCTGAGTTTTTTGGAAGCTCGGTGAATACTTTCCAAAGAAAGTGTGTTTTCCTTGCCTCTGCTTAGGGCTACTTCAACAGGGAACAATGCATAGAGAGTGCACTGAGAACTAGTTGAATGAGTCAAGTTACAAGCACACAGCAAAAACCGTGTTTGATTTAGAGTTCCATGTGCATGTATCCCTATAGGGGAAAATGAAGTGAAACCTAAAATTTCAAAGTATTCCTGCAAACCAACTATTCAACCTAGAAGATCTAAATTTGGGCAGCCAAATGCAACCGGTCTACTTATCTTTGCTGCCGAGTTAACAACAAGTTAGGGTGAAAAAATATTTGCTGAGGTTCCAGGAAACTCAAAGTTCTGTGCAATCACTGCAAATGCTTCCAATGAAAGTTTCTTTCCCTGGCCTCTGCTTAGGGTTATTTCAAGAGAAAACAAAGCATAGAGATCGCACTGAGAACTAGTTGAGTGAGTTTCAGTTTCAAGCGGCTAGCATAAACCGTGTTTGATTTATAAGTCCAAATGCATACGTCCCTATCAGGAAAAGTGAAGTGAAACCTAAAAATTCAAAGTGTTCCTGCAAACGAACTTTTCAACCTAGAAGAATGACATTTGGGTAGCTAAGTGCAACTGGTATACTCATCTTTCCTGACAAGGGTCATCAAGATCAGGTGAGTAAATATTTGCAGAGATTCCAGTTCACTTGGAGCTCTGTTGAAGCTCTGTAAATGCTTTCTAAGGAAAGCGTATGTTCCTCGCCTCCACTTAGGACCACTTCAACAGGGAACAAAGCACAGAGAGTACACCAGGAACTAATTGAGTGAGTCAAGCTTCAAGCAGCTAGCACAAACAGTGTTTGATTTAGAGTTCCAAATGCATGTATTCCTATAGGTGAAAATGAAGAGAAACCCCCCCAAATGCAATGTCTTCCTGAAAGCATATGATTCAACTTAGAAGAACGAAATTTTGGCAGGCAAATGCAACTGGTATACTCATCTTTCTTACCTAGGATCAACAAGATCAAGTGAAAAAATATTCGCTGAAATTCCAGTAAACTTGGGAGTTTTGTGGAAGCTCTGCAAACACTTACATAAGAAAGCGTATTTTCCTTGCCTCTGCTTGGGGATACTTCAGCGGGGGACAATGCATAGAGAGTGCACTGAGAACTAATTGAGTGAGCCAAGTTTCAAACAGGTATCACAAACTGTGTTTAATTTAGCATTCCAAATGCATGTATTCACATAGGGAAAAAAGAAGTTAAACCTAAAAATTCAAAGTGTTCCTGCAAAGGAACTCTTCAACATAAGATTACGAAATTTGGGCTGCCAAGTGCAACCCATATACTCATTTTTGCTACCAAGTTTCAACAAGATCGGGTGAAAAAACATTTGCTGAGAGTCCAGTAAACTCTTGAGTTCTGTGGATGCTCTACAAACACGTTCAAATGAAAGTCTATTTTTCTTTGCTCTGCTTAGGGGTACATAAACCGGTAACAAAGCGTAGAGAGCACAATGAGAATTCATTCAGTGAGTCAAGTTTCAAGCAGCTAGCACAAACCGAGTTTGATTTAGATTTTCAAAAGCATGTATCCCTAGATGGGAAAATGTAGTAAAACCTAAATATTCAAAGTCATCCTGCAAAGGAATGCTTCAACCTAGCAGAACAAAATTTGTGCAGCCAAGCGCAACTGGTATACACCTTTTTCCTACCAAGTAACAACAAGATAGGGTGACAGAATATTTTCTGAGGTTTCCGTAATCTCTGAGTTTTTTGGAAGCTCGGTGAATACTTTCCAAAGAAAGTGTGTTTTCCTTGCCTCTGCTTAGGGCTACTTCAACAGGGAACAATGCATAGAGAGTGCACTGAGAACTAGTTGAATGAGTCAAGTTACAAGCACACAGCAAAAACCGTGTTTGATTTAGAGTTCCATGTGCATGTATCCCTATAGGGGAAAATGAAGTGAAACCTAAAATTTCAAAGTATTCCTGCAAACCAACTATTCAACCTAGAAGATCTAAATTTGGGCAGCCAAATGCAACTGGTCTACTTATCTTTCCTGTCGAGTTAACAACAAGTTAGGGTGAAAAAATATTTGCTGAGATTCCAGGAAACTCAAAGTTCTGTGCAATCACTGCAAATGCTTTCCAATGAAAGTTTCTTTCCCTGGCCTCTGCTTAGGGTTACTTCAACAGAAAACAAAGCATAGAGATCGCACTGAGAACTAGTTGAGTGAGTTTCAGTTTCAAGCGGCTAGCATAAACCGTGTTTGATTTATAAGTCCAAATTTATACGTCCCTATAAGGAAAAGTGAAGTGAAACCTAAAAATTCAAAGTGTTCCTGCAAACGAACTTTTCAACCTAGAAGAACGACATTTGGGTATCTAAGTGCAACTGGTATACTCATCTTTCCTGACAAGGGTCATCAAGATCAGGTGAGTAAATATTTGCAGAGATTCCAGTTCACTTGGAGCTCTGTTGAAGCTCTGTAAATGCTTTCTAAGGAAAGCGTATGTTTCTCGCCTCCACTTAGGACCACTTCAACAGGGAACAAAGCACAGAGAGGACACCAGGAACTAATTGAGTGAGTCAAGCTTCAAGCAGCTAGCACAAACAGTGTTTGATTTAGAGTTCCAAATGCATGTATTCCTATAGGTTAAAATGAAGAGAAACCCCCCAAATGCAATGTCTTCCTGAAAGCACATGCTTCAACTTAGAAGAACGAAATTTTGGCAGGCAAATGCAACTGGTATACTCATCTTTCTTACCTAGGATCAACAAGATCAAGTGAAAAAATATTCGCTGAAATTCCAGTAAACTTGGGAGTTTTGTGGAAGCTCTGCAAACACTTACATAAGAAAGCGTATTTTCCTTGCCTCTGCTTGGGGATACTTCAGCGGGGGACAATGCATAGAGAGTGCACTGAGAACTAATTGAGTGAGCCAAGTTTCAAACAGGTATCACAAACTGTGTTTGATTTAGCATTCCAAATGCATGTATTCACATAGGGAAAAAAGAAGTTAAACCTAAAAATTCAAAGTGTTCCTGCAAAGGAACTCTTCAACATAAGATTACGAAATTTGGGCTGCCAAGTGCAACCCATATACTCATTTTTGCTGCCAAGTTTCAACAAGATCGGGTGAAAATATATTTGCTGAGAGTCCAGTAAACTCTTGAGTTCTGTGGATGCACTACAGACACGTTCAAATGAAAGTCTATTTTTCTTTGCTCTGCTTAGGGGTACATAAACCTGTAACAAAGCGTAGAGAGCACAATGAGAATTCATTCAGTGAGTCAAGTTTCAAGCAGCTAGCACAAACCGAGTTTGATTTAGATTTTCAAAAGCATGTATCCCTAGATGGGAAAATGTAGTAAAACCTAAATATTCAAAGTCATACTGCAAAGGAATGCTTCAACCTAGCAGAACAAAATTTGTGCAGCCAAGCGCAACTGGTATACACCTTTTTCCTACCAAGTAACAACAAGATAGTGTGACAGAATATTTGCTGAGGTTTCCGTAATCTCTGAGTTTTTTGGAAGCTCGGTGAATACTTTCCAAAGAAAGTGTGTTTTCCTTGCCTCTGCTTAGGGCTACTTCAACAGGGAACAATGCATAGAGAGTGCACTGAGAACTAGTTGAATGAGTCAAGTTACAAGCACACAGCAAAACCCGTGTTTGATTTAGAGTTCCATGTGCATGTATCCCTATAGGGGAAAATGAAGTGAAACCTAAAATTTCAAAGTATTCCTGCAAACCAACTATTCAACCTAGAAGATCTAAATTTGGGCAGCCAAATGCAACCGGTCTACTTATCTTTCCTGTCGAGTTAACAACAAGTTAGGGTGAAAAAATATTTGCTGAGATTCCAGGAAACTCAAAGTTCTGTGGAATCACTGCAAATGCTTTCCAATGAAAGTTTCTTTCCCTGGCCTCTGCTGAGGGTTATTGCAACAGAAAACAAAGCATAGAGATCGCACTGAGAACTAGTTGAATGAGTTTCAGTTTCAAGCAGCTAGCATAAACCGTGTTTGATTTATAAGTCCAAATGCATACGTCCCTATCAGGAAAAGTGAAGTGAAACCTAAAAATTCAAAGTGTTCCTGCAAACGAACTTTTCAACCTAGAAGAACGACATTTGGGTAGCTAAGTGCAACTGGTTTACTCATCTTTCCTGACAAGGGTCATCAAGATCAAGTGAGTAAATATTTGCAGAGATTCCAGTTAACTTGGAGCTCTGTTGAAGCTCTGTAAATGCTTTCTAAGGAAAGCGTATGTTCCTCGCCTCCACTTAGGACCACTTCAACAGGGAACAAAGCACAGAGAGTACACCAGGAACTAATTGAGTGAGTCAAGCTTCAAGCAGCTAGCACAAACAGTGTTTGATTTAGAGTTCCAAATGCATGTATTCCTATAGGTTAAAATGAAGAGAAACCCCCAAATGAAATGTCTTCCTGAAAGCACATGCTTCAACTTAGAAGAACGAAATTTTGGCAGGCAAATGCAATTGGTATACTCATCTTTCTTACCTAGGATCAACAAGATCAAGTGAAAAAATATTCGCTGAAATTCCAGTAAAATTGGGAGTTTTGTGGAAGCTCTGCAAACACTTACATAAGAAAGCGTATTTTCCTTGCCTCTTCTTGGGGATACTTCAGCGGGGGACAATGCATAGAGAGTGCACTGAGAACTAATTGAGTGAGCCAAGTTTCAAACAGGTATCACAAACTGTGTTTGATTTAGCATTCCAAATGCATGTATTCACATAGGGAAAAAAGAAGTTAAACCTAAAAATTCAAAGTGTTCCTGCAAAGGAACTCTTCAACATAAGATTACGAAATTTGGGCTGCCAAGTGCAACCCATATACTCATTTTTGCTGCCAAGTTTCAACAAGATCAGGTGAAAAAACATTTGCTGAGAGTCCAGTAAACTCTTGAGTTCTGTGGATGCTCTACAAACACGTTCAAATGAAAGTCTATTTTTCCTTGCTCTGCTTAGGTGTACATAAACCGGTAACAAAGCGTAGAGAGCACAATGAGAATTCATTCAGTGAGTCAAGTTTCAAGCAGCTAGCACAATCCGTGTTTGATTTAGATTTTCAAAAGCATGTATCCCTAGAGGGGAAAATGTAGTAAAACCTAAATATTCAAAATCATCCTGCAATGGAATGCTTCAACCTAGCAGAACAAAATTTGTGCAGCCAAGCGCAACTGGTATACACCTTTTTCCTACCAAGTATCAACAAGATAGGGTGACAGAATATTTGCTGAGGTTTCCGTAATCTCTGAGTTTTTTGGAAGCTCGGTGAATACTTTCCAAAGAAAGTGTGTTTTCCTTGCCTCTGCTTAGGGCTACTTCAACAGGGAACAATGAATAGAGAGGGCACTGAGAACTAGATGAATGAGTCAAGTTACAAGCACACAGCAAAAACCGTGTTTGATTTAGAGTTCCATGTGCATGTATCCCTATAGGGGAAAATGAAGTGAAACCTAAAATTTCAAAGTATTCCTGCAAACCAACTATTCAACCTAGAAGATCTAAATTTGGGCAGCCAAATGCAACCGGTCTACTTATCTTTCCTGTCGAGTTAACAACAAGTTAGGGTGAAAAAATATTTGCTGAGATTCCAGGAAACTCAAAGTTCTGTGCAATCACTGCAAATGCTTTCCAATGAATGTTTCTTTCCCTGGCCAGTGCTTAGGGTTACTTCAACAGAAAACAAAGCATAGAGATCGCACTGAGAACTAGTTCAGTGAGTTTCAGTTTCAAGCAGCTAGCATAAACCGTGTTTGATTTATAAGTCCAAATGCATACGTCCCTATAAGGAAAAGTGAAGTGAAACCTAAAAATTCAAAGTGTTCCTGCAAACGAACTTTTCAACCTAGAAGAACGACATTTGGGTAGCTAAGTGCAACTGGTATCCTCATGTTTCCTGACAAGGGTCATCAAGATCAGGTGAGTAAATATTTGCAGAGATTCCAGTTCACTTGCAGCTCTGTTGAAGCTCTGTAAATGCTTTCTAAGGAAAGCGTATGTTCCTCGCCTCCACTTAGGGCCACTTCAACAGGGAACAAAGCACAGAGAGTACACCAGGAACTAATTGAGTGAGTCAAGCTTCAAGCAGCTAGCACAAACCGTGTTTGATTTAGAGTTCCAAATGCATGTATTCCTATAGGTTAAAATGAAGAGAAACCCCCCAAATGCAATGTCTTCCTGAAAGCACATGCTTCAACTTAGAAGAACGAAATTTTGGCAGGCAAATGCAACTGGTATACTCATCTTTCTTACCTAGGATCAACAAGATCAAGTGAAAAAATATTCGCTGAAATTCCAGTAAACATGGGAGTTTTGTGGAAGCTCTGCAAACACTTACATAAGAAAGCATATTTTCCTTGCCTCTTCTTGGGGATACTTCAGCAGGGGACAATGCATAGAGAGTGCACTGAGAACTAATTGAGTGAGCCAAGTTTCAAACAGGTATCACAAACTGTGTTTGATTTAGCATTCCAAATGCATGCATTCACATAGGGAAAAAAGAAGTTAAACCTAAAAATTCAAAGTGTTCCTGCAAAGGAACTCTTCAACATAAGATTACGAAATTTGGGCTGCCAAGTGCAACCCATATACTCATTTTGCTGCCAAGTTTCAACAAGATCGGGTGAAAAAACATTTGCTGAGAGTCCAGTAAACTCTTGAGTTCTGTGGATGCTCTACAAACACGTTCAAATGAAAGTCTATTTTTCGTTGCTCTGCTTAGGGGTACATAAACCGGTAACAAAGCGTAGAGAGCACAATGAGAATTCATTCAGTGAGTCAAGTTTCAAGCAGCTAGCACAAACCGTGTTTGATTTAGATTTTCAAAAGCATGTATCCCTAGAGGGGAAAATGTAGTAAAACCTAAATATTCAAAGTCATCCTGCAAAGGAATGCTTCAACCTAGCAGAACAAAATTTGTGCAGCCAAGCGCAACTGGTATACACCTTTTTCCTACCAAGTATCAACAAGATACGGTGACAGAATATTTGCTGAGGTTTCCGTAATCTCTGAGTTTTTTGGAAGCTCGGTGAATACTTTCCAAAGAAAGTGTGTTTTCCTTGCCTCAGCTTAGGGCTACTTCAACAGGGAACAATGAATAGAGAGTGCACTGAGAACTAGTTGAATGAGTCAAGTTACAAGCACACAGCAAAAACCGTGTTTGATTTTGAGTTCCATGTGCATGTATCCCTATAGGGGAAAATGAAGTGAAACCTAAAATTTCAAAGTATTCCTGCAAACCAACTATTCAACCTAGAAGATCTAAATTTGGGCAGCCAAATGCAACCGGTCTACTTATCTTTCCTGTCGAGTTAACAACAAGTTAGGGTGAAAAAATATTTGCTGAGATTCCAGGAAACTCAAAGTTCTGTGGAACCACTGCAAATGCTTTCCAATGAAAGTTTCTTTCCCTGGCCTCTGCTTAGGGTTACTTCAACTGAAAACAAAGCATAGAGATCGCACTGAGAACTAGTTGAGTGAGTTTCAGTTTCAAGCAGCTAGCATAAACCGTGTTTGATTTATAAGTCCAAATGCATATGTCCCTATAAGGAAAAGTGAAGTGAAACCTAAAAATTCAAAGTGTTCCTGCAAAGGAACTTTTCAACCTAGAAGAACGACATTTGGGTAGCTAAGTGCAACTGGTATACTCATCTTTCCTGACAAGGGTCAACAAGTTCAGGTGAGTAAATATTTGCAGAGATTCCAGTTCACTTGGAGCTCTGTTGAAGCTCTGTAAATGCTTTCTAAGGAAAGCGTATGTTCCTCGCCTCCACTTAGGACCACTTCAACAGGGAACAAAGCACAGAGAGTACACCAGGAACTAATTGAGTGAGTCAAGCTTCAAGCAGCTAGCACAAACAGTGTTTGATTTAGAGTTCCAAATGCATGTATTCCTATAGGTTAAAATGAAGAGAAACCCCCCAAATGCAATGTCTTCCTGAAAGCACATGCTTCAACTTAGAAGAACGAAATTTTGGCAGGCAAATGCAACTGGTATACTCATCTTTCTTACCTAGGATCAACAAGATCAAGTGAAAAAATATTCGCTGAAATTCCAGTAAACTTGGGAGTTTTGTGGAAGCTCTGCAAACACTTACAAAAGAAAGCGTATTTTCCTTGCCTCTGCTTGGGGATACTTCAGCGGGGGACAATGCATAGAGAGTGCACTGAGAACTAATTGAGTGAGCCAAGTTTCAAACAGGTATCACAAACTGTGTTTGATTTAGCATTCCAAATGCATGTATTCACATAGGGAAAAAAGAAGTTAAACCTAAAAATTCAAAGTGTTCCTGCAAAGGAACTCTTCAACATAAGATTACGAAATTTGGGCTGCCAAGTGCAACCCATATACTCATTTTTGCTGCCAAGTTTCAACAAGATCGGGTGAAAAAACATTTGCTGAGAGTCCAGTAAACTCTTGAGTTCTGTGGATGCTCTACAAACACATTCAAATGAAAGTCTAGTTTTCTTTGCTCTGCTTAGGGGTACATAAACCGGTAACAAAGCGTAGAGAGCACAATGAGAATTCATTCAGTGAGTCAAGTTTCAAGCAGCTAGCACAAACCGTGTTTGATTTAGATTTTCAAAAGCATGTATCCCTAGAGGGGAAAATGTAGTAAAACCTAAATATTCAAAGTCATCCGGCAAAGGAATGCTTCAACCTAGCAGAACAAAATTTGTGCAGCCAAGCGCAACTGGTATACACCTTTTTCCTTCCAAGTATCAACAAGATAGGGTGACAAAATATTTGCTGAGGTTTCCGTAATCTCTGAGTTTTTTGGAAGCTCGGTGAATACTTTCCAAAGAAAGTGTGTTTTCCTTGCCTCTGCTTAGGGCTACTTCAACAGGGAACAATGCATAGAGAGTGCACTGAGAACTAGTTGAATGAGTCAAGTTACAAGCACACAGCAAAAACCGTGTTTGATTTAGAGTTCCATGTGCCTGTATCCCTATAGGGGAAAATGAAGTGAAACCTAAAATTTCAAAGTATTCCTGCAAACCAACTATTCAACCTAGAAGATCTAAATTTGGGCAGCCAAATGCAACCGGTCTACTTATCTTTCCTGTCGAGTTAACAACAAGTTAGGGTGAAAAAATATTTGCTGAGATTCCAGGAAACTCAAAGTTCTGTGCAATCACTGCAAATGCTTTCCAATGAAAGTTTCTTTCCCTGGCCTCTGCTTAGGGTTACTTCAACAGAAAACAAAGCATAGAGATCGCACTGAGAACTAGTTGAGTGAGTTTCAGTTTCAAGCGGCTAGCATAAACCGTGTTTGATTTATAAGTCCAAATGCATAAGTCCCTACAAGGAAAAGTGAAGTGAAACCTAAAAATTCAAAGTGTTCCTGCAAACAAACTTTTCAACCTAGAAGAACGACATTTGGGTAGCTAAGTGCAACTGGTATACTCATCTTTCCTGACAAGGGTCATCAAGATCAGGTGAGTAAATATTTGCAGAGATTCCAGTTAACTTGGAGCTCTGTTGAAGCTCTGTAAATGCTTTCTAAGGAAAGCGTATGCTCCTCGCCTCCACATAGGACCACTTCAACAGGGAACAAAGCACAGAGAGTACACCAGGAAATAATTGAGTGAGTCAAGCTTCAAGCAGCTAGCACAAACAGTGTTTGATTTAGAGTTCCAAATGCATGTATTCCTATAGGTTAAAATGAAGAGAAACCCCCCAAATGCAATGTCTTCCTGAAAGCACATGCTTCAACTTAGAAGAACGAAATTTTGGCAGGCAAATGCAACTGGTATACTCATCTTTCTTACCTAGGATCAACAAGATCAAGTGAAAAAATATTCGCTGAAATTCCAGTAAACTTGGGAGTTTTGTGGAAGCTCTGCAAACACTTACATAAGAAAGCGTATTTTCCTTGCCTCTGCTTGGGGATACTTCAGCGGGGGACAATGCATAGAGAGTGCACTGAGAACTAATTGAGTGAGCCAAGTTTCAAACAGGTATCACAAACTGTGTTTGATTTAGCATTCCAAATGCATGTATTCCCATAGGGAAAAAAGAAGTTAAACCTAAAAATTCAAGGTGTTCCTGCAAAGGAACTCTTCAACATAAGATTACGAAATTTGGGCTGCCAAGTGCAACCCATATACTCATTTTTGCTGCCAAGTTTCAACAAGATCGGGTGAAAAAACATTTGCTGAGAGTCCAGTAAACTCTTGAGTTCTGTGGATGCTCTACAAACACGTTCAAATGAAAGTCTATTTTTCGTTGCTCTGCTTAGGGGTACATAAACCGGTAACAAAGCGTAGAGAGCACAATGAGAATTCATTCAGTGAGTCAAGTTTCAAGCAGCTAGCACAAACCGAGTTTGATTTAGATTTTCAAAAGCATGTATCCCTAGATGGGAAAATGTAGTAAAACCTAAATATTCAAATTCATCCTGCAAAGGAATGCTTCAACCTAGCAGAACAAAATTTGTGCAGCCAAGCGCAACTGGTATACACCTTTTTCCTACCAAGTAACAACAAGATAGGGTGACAGAATATTTTCTGAGATTTCCGTAATCTCTGAGTTTTTTGGAAGCTCGGTGAATACTTTCCAAAGAAAGTGTGTTTTCCTTGCCTCTGCTTAGGGCTACTTCAACAGGGAACAATGCATAGAGAGTGCACTGAGAACTAGTTGAATGAGTCAAGTTACAAGCACACAGCAAAACCCGTGTTTGATTTAGAGTTCCATGTGCATGTATCCCTATAGGGGAAAATGAAGTGAAACCTAAAATTTCAAAGTATTCCTGCAAACCAACTATTCAACCTAGAAGATCTAAATTTGGGCAGCCAAATGCAACCGGTCTACTTATCTTTGCTGTCGAGTTAACAACAAGTTAGGGTGAAAAATATTTGCTGAGATTCCAGGAAACTCAAAGTTCTGTGCAATCACTGCAAATGCTTCCAATGAAAGTTTCTTTCCCTGGCCTCTGCTTAGGGTTACTTCAACAGAAAACAAAGCATAGAGATCGCACTGAGAACTAGTTGAGTGAGTTTCAGTTTCAAGCGGCTAGCATAAACCGTGTTTGATTTATAAGTCCAAATGCATACGTCCCTATCAGGAAAAGTGAAGTGAAACCTAAAAATTCAAAGTGTTCCTGCAAACGAACTTTTCAACCTAGAAGAATGACATTTGGGTAGCTAAGTGCAACTGGTATACTCATCTTTCCTGACAAGGGTCATGAAGATCAGGTGAGTAAATATTTGCAGAGATTCCAGTTCACTTGCAGCTCTGTTGAAGCTCTGTAAATGCTTTCTAAGGAAAGCGTATGTTCCTCGCCTCCACTTAGGACCACTTCAACAGGGAACAAAGCACAGAGAGGACACCAGGAACTAATTGAGTGAGTCAAGCTTCAAGCAGCTAGCACAAACAGTGTTTGATTTAGAGTTCCAAATGCATGTATTCCTATAGGTTAAAATGAAGAGAAACCCCCCAAATGCAATATCTTCCTGAAAGCACATGCTTCAACTTAGAAGAACGAAATTTTGGCAGGCAAATGCAACTGGTATACTCATCTTTCTTACCTAGGATCAACAAGATCAAGTGAAAAAATATTCGCTGAAATTCCAGTAAACTTGGGAGTTTTGTGGAAGCTCTGCAAACACTTACATAAGAAAGCGTATTTTCCTTGCCTCTGCTTGGGGATACTTCAGCGGGGGACAATGCATAGAGAGTGCACTGAGAACTAATTGAGTGAGCCAAGTTTCAAACAGGTATCACAAACTGTGTTTGATTTAGCATTCCAAATGCATGTATTCACATAGGGAAAAAAGAAGTTAAACCTAAAAATTCAAAGTGTTCCTGCAAAGGAACTCTTCAACATAAGATTACGAAATTTGGGCTGCCAAGTGCAACCCATATACTCATTTTTGCTGCCAAGTTTCAACAAGATCGGGTGAAAAAACATTTGCTGAGAGTCCAGTAAACTCTTGAGTTCTGTGGATGCACTACAGACACGTTCAAATGAAAGTCTATTTTTCTTTGCTCTGCTTAGGGGTCCATAAACCGGTAACAAAGCGTAGAGAGCACAATGAGAATTCATTCAGTGAGTCAAGTTTCAAGCAGCTAGCACAAACCGAGTTTGATTTAGATTTTCAAAAGCATGTATCCCTAGATGGGAAAATGTAGTAAAACCTAAATATTCAAAGTCATCCTGCAAAGGAATGCTTCAACCTAGCCGAACAAAATTTGTGCAGCCAAGCGCAACTGGTATACACCTTTTTCCTACCAAGTAACAACAAGATAGTGTGACAGAATATTTGCTGAGGTTTCCGTAATCTCTGAGTTTTTTGGAAGCTCGGTGAATACTTTCCAAAGAAAGTGTGTTTTCCTTGCCTCTGCTTAGGGCTACTTCAACAGGGAACAATGCATAGAGAGTGCACTGAGAACTAGTTGAATGAGTCAAGTTACAAGCACACAGCAAAACCCGTGTTTGATTTAGAGTTCCATGTGCATGTATCCCTATAGGGGAAAATGAAGTGAAACCTAAAATTTCAAAGTATTCCTGCAAACCAACTATTCAACCTAGAAGATCTAAATTTGGGCAGCCAAATGCAACTGGTCTACTTATCTTTCCTGTCGAGTTAACAACAAGTTAGGGTGAAAAAATATTTGCTGAGATTCCAGGAAACTCAAAGTTCTGTGCAATCACTGCAAATGCTTTCCAATGAAAGTTTCTTTCCCTGGCCTCTGCTTAGGGTTACTTCAACAGAAAACAAAGCATAGAGATCGCACTGAGAACTAGTTGAGTGAGTTTCAGTTTCAAGCGGCTAGCATAAACCGTGTTTGATTTATAAGTCCAAATTTATACGTCCCTATAAGGAAAAGTGAATTGAAACCTAAAAATTCAAAGTGTTCCTGCAAACGAACTTTTCAACCTAGAAGAACGACATTTGGGTAGCTAAGTGCAACTGGTATACTCATCTTTCCTGACAAGGGTCATCAAGATCAGGTGAGTAAATATTTGCAGAGATTCCAGTTCACTTGCAGCTCTGTTGAAGCTCTGTAAATGCTTTCTAAGGAAAGCGTATGTTCCTCGCCTCCACTTAGGGCCACTTCAACAGGGAACAAAGCACAGAGAGTACACCAGGAACTAATTGAGTGAGTCAAGCTTCAAGCAGCTAGCACAAACCGTGTTTGATTTAGAGTTCCAAATGCATGTATTCCTATAGGTTAAAATGAAGAGAAACCCCCCAAATGAAATGTCTTCCTGAAAGCACATGCTTCAACTTAGAAGAACGAAATTTTGGCAGGCAAATGCAACTGGTATACTCATCTTTCTTACCTAGGATCAACAAGATCAAGTGAAAAAATATTCGCTGAAATTCCAGTAAACATGGGAGTTTTGTGGAAGCTCTGCAAACACTTACATAAGAAAGCGTATTTTCCTTGCCTCTTCTTGGGGATACTTCAGCAGGGGACAATGCATAGAGAGTGCACTGAGAACTAATTGAGTGAGCCAAGTTTCAAACAGGTATCACAAACTGTGTTTGATTTAGCATTCCAAATGCATGCATTCACATAGGGAAAAAGGAAGTTAAACCTAAAAATTCAAAGTGTTCCTGCAAAGGAACTCTTCAACATAAGATTACGAAATTTGGGCTGCCAAGTGCAACCCATATACTCATTTTTGCTGCCAAGTTTCAACAAGATCGGGTGAAAAAACATTTGCTGAGAGTCCAGTAAACTCTTGAGTTCTGTGGATGCTCTACAAACACGTTCAAATGAAAGTCTATTTTTCTTTGCTCTGCTTAGGGGTACATAAACCGGTAACAAAGCGTAGAGAGCACAATGAGAATTCATTCAGTGAGTCAAGTTTCAAGCAGCTAGCACAAACCGTGTTTGATTTAGATTTTCAAAAGCATGTATCCCAGAGGGGAAAATGTAGTAAAACCTAAATATTCAAACTCATCCTGCAAAGGAATGCTTCAACCTAGCAGAATAAAATTTGTGCAGCCAAGCGCAACTGGTATACACCTTTTTCCTACGAAGTATCAACAAGATAGGGTGACAGAATATTTGCTGAGGTTTCCGTAATCTCTGAGTTTTTTGGAAGCTCGGTGAATACTTTCCAAAGAAAGTGTGTTTTCCTTGCCTCTGCTTAGGGCTACTTCAACAGGGAACAATGCATAGAGAGTGCACAGAGAACTAGTTGAATGAGTCAAGTTACAAGCACACAGCAAAAACCGTGTTTGATTTAGAGTTCCATGTGCATGTATCCCTATAGGGGAAAATGAAGTGAAACCTAAAATTTCAAAGTATTCCTGCAAACCAACTATTCAACCTAGAAGATCTAAATTTGGGCAGCCAAATGCAACTGGTCTACTTATCTTTCCTGTCGAGTTAACAACAAGTTAGGGTGAAAAAATATTTGCTGAGATTCCAGGAAACTCAAAGTTCTGTGCAATCACTGCAAATGCTTTCCAATGAAAGTTTCTTTCCCTGGCCTCTGCTTAGGGTTACTTCAACAGAAAACAAAGCATAGAGATCGCACTGAGAACTAGTTGAGTGAGTTTCAGTTTCAAGCGGCTAGCATAAACCGTGTTTGATTTATAAGTCCAAATGCATACGTCCCTATCAGGAAAAGTGAAGTGAAACCTAAAAATTCAAAGTGTTCCTGCAAACGAACTTTTCAACGTAGAAGAACGACATTTGGGTAGCTAAGTGCAACTGGTATACTCATCTTTCCTGACAAGGGTCATCAAGATCAGGTGAGTAAATATTTGCAGAGATTCCAGTTAACTTGGAGCTCTGTTGAAGCTCTGTAAATGCTTTCTAAGGAAAGCGTATGTTCCTCGCCTCCACTTAGGACCACTTCAACAGGGAACAAAGCACAGAGAGTACACCAGGAACTAATTGAGTGAGTCAAGCTTCAAGCAGCTAGCACAAACAGTGTTTGATTTAGAGTTCCAAATGCATGTATTCCTATAGGTTAAAATGAAGAGAAACCCCCCAAATGCAATGTCTTCCTGAAAGCACATGCTTCAACTTAGAAGAACGAAATTTTGGCAGGCAAATGCAACTGGTATACTCATCTTTCTTACCTAGGATCAACAAGATCAAGGGAAAAAATATTCGCTGAAATTCCAGTAAACTTGGGAGTTTTGTGGAAGCTCTGCAAACACTTACATAAGAAAGCGTATTTTCCTTGCCTCTGCTTGGGGATACTTCAGCGGGGGACAATGCATAGAGAGTGCACTGAGAACTAATTGAGTGAGCCAAGTTTCAAACTGGTATCACAAACTGTGTTTGATTTAGCATTCCAAATGCATGTATTCACATAGGGAAAAAAGAAGTTAAACCTAAAAATTCAAAGTGTTCCTGCAAAGGAACTCTTCAACATAAGATTACAAAATTTGGGCTGCCAAGTGCAACCCATATACTCATTTTTGCTGCCAAGTTTCAACAAGATCGGGTGAAAAAACATTTGGTGAGAGTCCAGTAAACTCTTGAGTTCTGTGGATGCTCTACAGACACGTTCAAATGAAAGTCTATTTTTCTTTGCTCTGCTTAGGGGTACATAAACCGGTAACAAAGCGTAGAGAGCACAATGAGAATTCATTCAGTGAGTCAAGTTTCAAGCAGCTAGCACAAACCGAGTTTGATTTAGATTTTCAAAAGCATGTATCCCAGAGGGGAAAATGTAGTAAAACCTAAATATTCAAAGTCATCCTGCAAAGGAATGCTTCAACCTAGCAGAACAAAATTTGTGCAGCCAAGCACAACTGGTATACACCTTTTTCCTACCAAGTATCAACAAGATAGGTTGACAGAATATTTGCTGAGGTTTCCGTAATCTCTGAGTTTTTTGAAAGCTCGGTGAATACTTTCCAAAGTAAGTGTGTTTTTTTTGCCTCTGCTTTGGGCTACTTCAAAAGGGAACAATGCATAGAGTGTGCACTGAGAGTTAGTTGAATGAGTTAAGTTACAAGCACACAGCAAAAACCGTGTTTGATTTAGAGTTCCATGTGCATGTATCCCTATAGGGCAAAATGAAGTGAAACCTAAAATTTCAAAGTATTCCTGCAAACCAACTATTCAACCTAGAAGATCTAAATTTGGGCAGCCAAATGCAACTGGTCTACTTATCTTTCCTGTCGAGTTAACAACAAGTTAGGGTGAAAAAATATTTGCTGAGATTCCAGGAAACTCAAAGTTCTGTGGAACCACTGCAAATGCTTTCCAATGAAAGTTTCTTTCCCTGGCCTCTGCTTAGGGTTACTTCAACAGAAAACAAAGCATAGAGATCGCACTGAGAACTAGTTGAGTGAGTTTCAGTTTCAAGCAGCTAGCATAAACCGTGTTTGATTTATAAGTCCAAATGCATATGTCCCTATCAGGAAAAGTGAAGTGAAACCTAAAAATTCAAAGTGTTCCTGCAAACGAACTTTTCAACCTAGAAGAACGACATTTGGGTAGCTAAGTGCAACTGGTATACTCATCTTTCCTGACAAGGGTCATCAAGATCAGGTGAGTAAATATTTGCAGAGATTCCAGTTAACTTGGAGCTCTGTTGAAGCTCTGTAAATGCTTTCTAAGGAAAGCGTATGTTCCTCGCCTCCACATAGGACCACTTCAACAGGGAACAAAGCACAGAGAGTACACCAGGAACTAATTGAGTGAGTCAAGCTTCAAGCAGCTAGCACAAACAGTGTTTGATTTAGAGTTCCAAATGCATGTATTCCTATAGGTTAAAATGAAGAGAAACCCCCCAAATGCAATGTCTTCCTGAAAGCACATGCTTCAACTTAGAAGAACGAAATTTTGGCAGGCAAATGCAACTGGTATACTCATCTTTCTTACCTAGGATCAACAAGATCAAGTGAAAAAATATTCGCTGAAATTCCAGTACACTTGGGAGTTTTGTGGAAGCTCTGCAAACACTTACATAAGAAAGCGTATTTTCTTTGCCTCTGCTTGGGGATACTTCAGCGGGGGACAATGCATAGAGAGTGCACTGAGAACTAATTGAGTGAGCCAGGTTTCAAACAGGTATCACAAACTGTGTTTGATTTAGCATTCCAAATGCATGTATTCACATAGGGAAAAAAGAAGTTAAACCTAAAAATTCAAAGTGTTCCTGCAAAGGAACTCTTCAACATAAGATTACGAAATTTGGGCTGCCAAGTGCAACCCATATGCTCATTTTTGCTGCCAAGTTTCAACAAGATCGGGTGAAAAAACATTTGCTGAGAGTCCAGTAAACTCTTGAGTTCTGTGGATGCTCTACAAACACGTTCAAATGAAAGTCTATTTTTCTTTGCTCTGCTTAGGGGTACATAAACCGGTAACAAAGCGTAGAGAGCACAATGAGAATTCATTCAGTGAGTCAAGTTTCAAGCAGCTAGCACAAACCGTGTTTGATTTAGATTTTCAAAAGCATGTATCCCTAGAGGGGAAAATGTAGTAAAACCTAAATATTCAAAATCATCCGGCAAAGGAATGCTTCAACCTAGCAGAACAAAATTTGTGCAGCCAAGTGCAACTGGTATACACCTTTTTCCTACCAAGTATCAACAAGATAGGGTGACAAAATATTTGCTGAGGTTTCCGTAATCTCTGAGTTTTTTGGAAGCTCGGTGAATACTTTCCAAAGAAAGTGTGTTTTCCTTGCCTCTGCTTAGGGCTACTTCAACAGGGAACAATGCATAGAGAGTGCACTGAGAACTTGTTGAATGAGTCAAGTTACAACCACACAGCAAAAACCGTGTTTGATTTAGAGTTCCATGTGCATGTATCCCTATAGGGGAAAATGAAGTGAAACCTAAAATTTCAAAGTATTCCTGCAAACCAACTATTCAACCTAGAAGATCTAAATTTGGGCAGCCAGAGTTAACAACAAGTTAGGGTGAAAAAATATTTGCTGAGATTCCAGGAAACTCAAAGTTCTGTGCAATCACTGCAAATGGTTCCAATGAAAGTTTCTTTCCCTGGCCTCTGCTTAGGGTTACTTCAACAGAAAACAAAGCATAGAGATCGCACTGAGAACTAGTTGAGAGAGTTTCAGTTTCAAGCGGCTAGCATAAACCGTGTTTGATTTATAAGTCCAAATGCATACGTCCCTATAAGGAAAAGTGAAGTGAAACCTAAAAATTCAAAGTGTTCCTGCAAACGAACTTTTCAACCTAGAAGAACGACATTTGGGTAGCTAAGTGCAACTGGTATACTCATCTTTCCTGACAAGGGTCATCAAGATCAGGTGAGTAAATATTTGCAGAGATTCCAGTTCACTTGGAGCTCTGTTGAAGCTCTGTAAATGCTTTCTAAGGAAAGCGTATGTTCCTCGCCTCCACTTAGGACCACTTCAACAGGGAACAAAGCACAGAGAGTACACCAGGAACTAATTGAGTGAGTCAAGCTTCAAGCAGCTAGCACAAACAGTGTTTGATTTAGAGTTCCAAATGCATGTATTGCTATAGGTTAAAATGAAGAGAAACCCCCCAAATGCAATGTCTTCCTGAAAGCACATGCTTCAACTTAGAAGAACGAAATTTTGGCAGGCAAATGCAACTGGTATACTCATCTTTCTTACCTAGGATCAACAAGATCAAGTGAAAAAATATTCGCTGAAATTCCAGTAAACTTGGGAGTTTTGTGGAAGCTCTGCAAACACTTACATAAGAAAGCGTATTTTCCTTGCCTCTTCTTGGGGATACTTCAGCGGGGGACAATGCATAGAGAGTGCACTGAGAACTAATTGAGTGAGCCAAGTTTCAAACAGGTATCACAAACTGTGTTTGATTTAGCATTCCAAATGCATGTATTCACATAGGGAAAAAAGAAGTTAAACCTAAAAATTCAAAGTGTTCCTGCAAAGGAATTCTTCAACATAAGATTACGAAATTTGGGCTGCCAAGTGCAACCCATATACTCATTTTTGCTGCCAAGTTTCAACAAGATCGGGTGAAAAAACATTTGCTGAGAGTCCAGTAAACTCTTGAGTTCTGTGGATGCTCTACAAACACGTTCAAATGAAAGTCTATTTTTCTTTGCTCTGCTTAGGGGTACATAAACCGGTAACAAAGCGTAGAGAGCACAATGAGAATTCATTCAGTGAGTCAAGTTTCAAGCAGCTAGCACAAACCGTGTTTGATTTAGTTTTTCAAAAGCATGTATCCCAGAGGGGAAAATGTAGTAAAACCTAAATATTCAAAGTCATCCTGCAAAGGAATGCTTCAACCTAGCAGAACAAAATTTGTGCAGCCAAGCGCAACTGGTATACACCTTTTTCCTACCAAGTATCAACAAGATAGGGTGACAGAATATTTGCTGAGGTTTCCGTAATCTCTGAGTTTTTTGGAAGCTCGGTGAATACTTTCCAAAGAAAGTGTGTTTTCCTTGCCTCTGCTTAGGGCTACTTCAACAGGGAACAATGCATAGAGAGTGCACTGAGAACTAGTTGAATGAGTCAAGTTACAAGCACACAGCAAAAACCGTGTTTGATTTAGAGTTCCATATGCATGTATCCCTATAGGGGAAAATGAAGTGAAACCTAAAATTTCAAAGTATTCCTGCAAACCAACTATTCAACCTAGAAGATCTAAATTTGGGCAGCCAAATGCAACCGGTATACTTATCTTTCCTGTCGAGTTAACAACAAGTTAGGGTGAAAAAATATTTGCTGAGATTCCAGGAAACTCAAAGTTCTGTGCAATCACTGCAAATGCCTTCCAATGAAAGTTTCTTTCCCTGGCCTCTACTTAGGGTTACTTCAACAGAAAACAAAGCATAGAGATCGCACTGAGAACTAGTTGAGTGAGTTTCAGTTTCAAGCAGCTAGCATAAACCGTGTTTGATTTATAAGTCCAAATGCATACGTCCCTATAAGGAAAAGTGAAGTGAAACCTAAAAATTCAAAGTGTTCCTGCAAACGAACTTTTCAACCCAGAAGAACGACATTTGGGTAGCTAAGTGCAACTGGTATACTCATCTTTCCTGACAAGGGTCATCAAGATCAGGTGAGTATATATTTGCAGAGATTCCAGTTCACTTGGAGCTCTGTTGAAGCTCTGTAAATGCTTTCTAAGGAAAGCGTATGTTCCTCGACTCCAATTAGGACCACTTCTACAGTTAACAAACATAGAGAGTACACCAGGAACTAATTGAGTGAGTCAAGCTTCAAGCAGCTAGCACAAACAGTGTTTGATTTAGAGTTTCAAATTCATGTATTCCTATAGGTTAAAATGAAGAGAAACCCCCCAAAAGCAATGTCTTCCTGAAAGCACATGCTTCAACTTAGAAGAACGAAATTTTGGCAGGCAAATGCAACTGGTATACTCATCTTTCTTACCTAGGATCAACAAGATCAAGTGAAAAAATATTCGCTGAAATTCCAGTAAACTTGGGAGTTTTGTGGAAGCTCTGCAAACACTTACATAAGAAAGCGTATTTTCCTTGCCTCTGCTTGGGTATAGTTCAGGGGGGACAATGCATAGAGAGTACACTGAGAACTAATTGAGTGAGCCAAGTTTCAAACAGGTATCACAAACTGTGTTTGATTTAGCATTCCAAATGCATGTATTCACATAGGGAAAAAAGAAGTTAAACCTAAAAATTCAAAGTGTTCCTGCAAAGGAACTCTTCAACATAAGATTACGTAATTTGGGCTGCCAAGTGCAACCCATATACTCATTTTTGCTGCCAAGTTTCAACAAGATCGGGTGAAAAAACATTTGCTGAGAGTCCAGTAAACTCTTGAGTTCTGTGGATGCTCTACAAACACGTTCAAATGAAAGTCTATTTTTCTTTGCTCTGCTTAGGGGTACATAAACCGGTAACAAAGCGTAGAGAGCACAATGAGAATTCATTCAGTGAGTCAAGTTTCAAGCAGCTAGCACAAACCGTGTTTGATTTAGATTTTCAAAAGCATGTATCCCTAGAGGGGAAAATGTAGTAAAACCTAAATATTCAAACTCATCCTGCAAAGGAATGCTTCGACCTAGCACAACAAAATTTGTGCAGCCAAGCGCAACTGGTATACACCTTTTTCCTACCAAGTATCAACAAGATAGGGTGACAGAATATTTGCTGAGGTTTCCGTAATCTCTGAGTTTTTTGGAAGCTCGGTGAATACTTTCCAAAGAAAGTGTGTTTTCCTTGCCTCTGCTTAGGGCTACTTCAACAGGGAACAATGAATAGAGTGTGCACTGAGAAGTAGTTGAATGAGTCAAGTTACAAGCACACAGCAAAAACCGTGTTTGATTTAGAGGTCCATGTGCATGTATCCCTATAGGGGAAAATGAAGTGAAACCTAAAATTTCAAAGTATTCCTGCAAACCAACTATTCAACCTAGAAGATCTAAATTTGGGCAGCCAAATGCAACCGGTCTACTTATCTTTCCTGTCGAGTTAACAACAAGTTAGGGTGAAAAAATATTTGCTGAGATTCCAGGAAACTCAAAGTTCTGTGGAATCACTGCAAATGCTTTCCAATGAAAGTTTCTTTCCCTGGCCTCTGCTTAGGGTTACTTCAACAGAAAACAAAGCATAGAGATCGCACTGAGAACTAGTTGAGTGAGTTTCAGTTTCAAGCGGCTAGCATAAACCGTGTTTGATTTATAAGTCCAAATGCATACGTCCCTATCAGGAAAAGTGAAGTGAAACCTAAAAATTCAAAGTGTTCCTGCAAACGAACTTTTCAACCTAGAAGAACGATATTTGGGTAGCTAAGTGCAACTGGTATACTCATCTTTCCTGACAAGGGTCATCAAGATCAGGTGAGTAAATATTTGCAGAGATTCCAGTTAACTTGGAGCTCTGTTGAAGCTCTGTAAATGCTTTCTAAGGAAAGCGTATGTTCCTCGCCTCCACTTAGGACCACTTCAACAGGGAAAAAAGCACAGAGAGAACACCAGGAACTAATTGAGTGAGTCAAGCTTCAAGCAGCTAGCACAAACAGTGTTTGATTTAGAGTTCCAAATGCATGTATTCCCATAGGTTAAAATGAAGAGAAACCCCCCAAATTCAATGTCTTCCTGAAAGCACATGCTTCAACTTAGAAGAACGAAATGTTGGCAGGCAAATGCAACTGGTATACTCATCTTTCTTACCTAGGATCAACAAGATCAAGTGAAAAAATATTCGCTGAAATTCCAGGAAACTTGGGAGTTTTGTGGAAGCTCTGCAAACACTTACATAAGAAAGCGTATTTTCCTTGCCTCTGCTTGGTGATACTTCAGCGGGGGACAATGCATAGAGAGTGCACTGAGAACTATTTGAGTGAGCCAAGTTTCAAACAAGTATCACAAACTGTGTTTGATTTAGCATTCCAAATGCATGTATTCACATAGGGAAAAAAGAAGTTAAACCTAAAAATTCAAAGTGTTCCTGCAAAGGAACTCTTCAACATAAGATTACGAAATTTGGGCTGCCAAGTGCAACCCATATACTCATTTTTGCTGCCAAGTTTCAACAAGATCGGGTGAAAAAACATTTGCTGAGAGTCCAGTAAACTCTTGAGTTCTGTGGATGCTCTACAAACACGTTCAAATGAAAGTCTATTTTTCTTTGCTCTGTTAGGGGTACAAAAACCGGTAACAAAGCATAGAGAGCACAATGAGAATTCATTCAGTGAGTCAAGTTTCAAGCAGCTAGCACAAACCGTGTTTGATTTAGATTTTCAAAAGCATGTATCCCTAGAGGGGAAAATGCAGTAAAACCTAAATATTCAAAGTCATCCTACAAATGAATGCTTCAACCTAGAAGAACAAAATTTGTGCAGCCAAGCGCAACTGGTATACACCTTTTTCCTACCAAGTATCAACAAGAGAGGGTGACAAAATATTTGCTGAGGTTTCCGTAATCTCTGAGTTTTATGGAAGCTCGGTGAATACTTTGCAAAGAAAGTGTGTTTTCCTTGCCTCTGCTTAGGGCTACTTCAACAGGGAACAATGCATAGAGAGTGCACTGAGAACTAGTTGAATGAGTCAAGTTACAAGCACACAGCAAAAACCGTGTTTGATTTAGAGTTCCAATGCATGTATCCCTATAGGGGAAAATGAAGTGAAACCTAAAATTTCAAAGTATTCCTGCAAACCAACTATTCAACCTAGAAGATCTAAATTTTGGCAGCCAAATGCAACCGGTATACTTATCTTTAATGTCGAGTTAACAACAAGTTAGGGTGAAAAAATATTTGCTGAGATTCCAGGAAACTCAAAGTTCTGTGGAATCACTGCAAAAGCTTTCCAATGAAAGTTTCTTTCCCTGGCCTCTGCTTAGGGTTACTTCAACAGAAAACATAGCATAGAGATCGCACTGAGAACTAATTGAGTGAGTTTCAGTTTCAAGCGGCTAGCATAAACCGTGTTTGATTTATAAGTCCAAATGCATACGTCCCTATCAGGAAAAGTGAAGTGAAACCTAAAAATTCAAAGTGTTCCTGCAAACGAACTTTTCAACCTAGAAGAAGACATTTGGGTAGCTAAGTGCAACTGGTATACTCATCTTTCCTGACAAGGGTCATCAAGATCAGGTGAGTAAATATTTGCAGAGATTCCAATTAACTTGGAGCTCTGTTGAAGCTCTGTAAATGCTTTCTAAGGAAAGCGTATGTTCCTCGCCTCCACTTAGGACCACTTCAACAGGGAACAAAGCACAGAGAGTACACCAGGAACTAATTGAGTGAGTCAAGCTTCAAGCAGCTAGCACAAACAGTGTTTGATTTAGAGTTCCAAATGCATGGATTCCTATAGGTTAAAATGAAGAGAAACCCCCCAAATGCAATGTCTTCCTGAAAGCACATGCTTCAACTTAGAAGAACGAAATTTTGGCAGGCAAATGCAACTGGTATACTCATCTTTCTTACCTAGGATCAACAAGATCAAGTGAAAAAATATTCGCTGAAATTCCAGGAAACTTGGGAGTTTTGTGGAAGCTCTGCAAACACTTACATAAGAAAGTGTATTTTCCTTGCCTCTGCTTGGGGATACTTCAGCGGGGGACAATGCATAGAGAGTGCACTGAGAACTAATTGAGTGAGCCAAGTTTCAAACAGGTATCACAAACTGTGTTTGATTTAGCATTCCAAATGCATGTATTCACATAGGGAAAAAAGAAGTTAAACCTAAAAATTCAAAGTGTTCCTGCAAAGGAACTCTTCAACATAAGATTACGAAATTTGGGCTGCCAAGTGCAACCAATATACTCATTTTTGCTGCCAAGTTTCAACAAGATCGGGTGAAAAAACATTTGCTGAGAGTCCAGTAAACTCTTGAGTTCTGTGGATGCTCTACAAACACGTTCAAATGAAAGTCTATTTTTCTTTGCTCTGCTTAGGGGTACATAAACCGGTAACAAAGCGTAGAGAGCACAATGAGAATTCATTCAGTGAGTCAAGTTTCAGGCAGCTAGCACAAACCGTGTTTGATTTAGATTTTCAAAAGCATGTATCCCTAGAGGGGAAAATGTAGTAAAACCTAAATATTCAAAATCATCCAGCAAAGGAATGCTTCAACCTAGCAGAACAAAATTTGTGCAGCCAAGCGCAACTGGTATACACCTTTTTCCTACCAAGTATCAACAAGATAGGGTGACAAAATATTTGCTGAGGTTTCCGTAATCTCTGAGTTTTTGGAAGCTCGGTGAATACTTTCCAAAGAAAGTGTGTTTTCCTTGCCTCTGCTTAGGGCTACTTCAACAGGGAACAATGCATAGAGAGTGCACTGAGAACTAGTTGAATGAGTCAAGTTACAAGCACACAGCAAAAACCGTGTTTGATATAGAGTTCCATGTGCATGTATCCGTATAGGGGAAAATGAAGTGAAATCTAAAATTTCAAAGTATTCCTGCAAACCAACTATTCAACCTAGAAGATCTAAATTTGGGCAGCCAAATGCAACCGGTATACTTATCTTTCCTGTCGAGTTAACAACAAGTTAGGGTGAAAAAATATTTCCTGAGATTCCAGGAAACTCAAAGTTCTGTGCAATCACTGCAAATGGTTCCAATGAAAGTTTCTTTCCCTGGCCTCTGCTTAGGGTTACTTCAACAGAAAACAAAGCATAGAGATCGCACTGAGAACTAGTTGAGTGAGTTTCAGTTTCAAGCGGCTACCATAAACCGTGTTTGATTTATAAGTCCAAATGCATACGTCCCTTTAAGGAAAAGTGAAGTGAAACCTAAAAATTCAAAGTGTTCCTGGAAACGAACTTTTCAACATAGAAGAACGACATTTGGGTAGCTAAGTGCAACTGGTATACTCATCTTTCCTGACAAGGGTCATCAAGATCAGGTGAGTAAATATTTGCAGAGATTCCAGTTCACTTGGAGCTCTGTTGAAGCTCTGTAAATGCTTTCTAAGGAAAGCGTATGTTCCTCGCCTCCACTTAGGACCACTTCAACAGGGAACAAAGCACAGAGAGTACACCAGGAACTAATTGAGTGAGTCAAGCTTCAAGCAGCTAGCACAAACAGTGTTTGATTTAGAGTTCCAAATGCATGTATTCCTATAGGTTAAAATGAAGAGAAACCCCCCAAATGCAATGTCTTCCTGAAAGCACATGCTTCAACTTAGAAGAACGAAATTTTGGCAGGCAAATGCAACTGGTATACTCATATTTCTTACCTAGGATCAACAAGATCAAGTGAAAAAATATTCGCTGAAATTCCAGTGAACTTGGGAGTTTTGTGGAAGCTCTGCAAACACTTACATAAGAAAGCGTATTTTCCTTGCCTCTGCTTGGTGATACTTCAGCGGGGGACAATGCATAGAGAGTGCACTGAGAACTATTTGAGTGAGCCAAGTTTCAAACAAGTATCACAAACTGTGTTTGATTTAGCATTCCAAATGCATGTATTCACATAGGGAAAAAAGAAGTTAAACCTAAAAATTCAAAGTGTTCCTGCAAAGGAACTCTTCAACATAAGATTACGAAATTTGGGCTGCCAAGTGGAACCCATATACTCATTTTTGCTGCCAAGTTTCAACAAGATCGGGTGAAAAAACATTTGCTGAGAGTCCAGTAAACTCTTGAGTTCTGTGGATGCTCTACAAACACGTTCAAATGAAAGTCTATTTTTCTTTGCACTGCTTAGGGGTACATAAACCGGTAACAAAGCATAGAGAGCACAATTTGAATTCATTCAGTGAGTCAAGTTTCAAGCAGCTAGCACAAACCGTGTTTGATTTAGATTTTCAAAAGCATGTATCCCTAGAGGGGAAAATGCAGTAAAACCTAAATATTCAAAGTCATCCTACAAATGAATGCTTCAACCTAGAAGAACAAAATTTGTGCAGCCAAGCGCAACTGGTATACACCTTTTTCCTACCAAGTATCAACAAGAGAGGGTGACAAAATATTTGCTGAGGTTTCCGTAATCTCTGAGTTTTATGGAAGCTCGGTGAATACTTTCCAAAGAAAGTGTGTTTTCCTTGCCTCTGCTTAGGGCTACTTCAACAGGGAACAATGCATAGAGAGTGCACTGAGAACTAGTTGAATGAGTCAAGTTACAAGCACACAGCAAAAACCGTGTTTGATTTAGAGTTCCAATGCATGTATCCGTATAGGGGAAAATGAAGTGAAACCTAAAATTTCAAAGTATTCCTGCAAACCAACTATTCAACCTAGAAGATCTAAATTTTGGCAGCCAAATGCAACCGGTATACTTATCTTTAATGTCGAGTTAACAACAAGTTAGGGTAAAAAAATATTTGCTGAGATTCCAGGAAACTCAAAGTTCTGTGGAATCACTGCAAAAGCTTTCCAATGAAAGTTTCTTTCCCTGGCCTCTGCTTAGGGTTACTTCAACAGAAAACATAGCATAGAGATCGCACTGAGAACTAATTGAGTGAGTTTCAGTTTCAAGCGGCTAGCATAAACCGTGTTTGATTTATAAGTCCAAATGCATACGTCCCTATCAGGAAAAGTGAAGTGAAACCTAAAAATTCAAAGTGTTCCTGCAAACGAACTTTTCAACCTAGAAGAAGACATTTGGGTAGCTAAGTGCAACTGGTATACTCATCTTTCCTGACAAGGGTCATCAAGATCAGGTGAGTAAATATTTGCAGAGATTCCAGTTAACTTGGAGCTCTGTTGAAGCTCTGTAAATGCTTTCTAAGGAAAGCGTATGTTCCTCGCCTCCACTTAGGACCACTTCAACAGGGAACAAAGCACAGAGAGTACACCAGGAACTAATTGAGTGAGTCAAGCTTCAAGCAGCTAGCACAAACAGTGTTTGATTTAGAGTTCCAAATGCATGTATTCCTATAGGTTAAAATGAAGAGAAACCCCCCAAATGCAATGTCTTCCTGAAAGCACATGCTTCAACTTAGAAGAACGAAATTTTGGCAGGCAAATGCAACTGGTATACTCATCTTTCTTACCTAGGATCAACAAGATCAAGTGAAAAAATATTCGCTGAAATTGCAGGAAACTTGGGAGTTTTGTGGAAGCTCTGCAAACACTTACATAAGAAAGCGTATTTTCCTTGCCTCTGCTTGGGGATACTTCAGCGGGGGACAATGCATAGAGAGTGCACTGAGAACTAATTGAGTGAGCCAAGTTTCAAACAGGTATCACAAACTGTGTTTGATTTAGCATTCCAAATGCATGTATTCACATAGGGAAAAAAGAAGTTAAACCTAAAAATTCAAAGTGTTCCTGCAAAGGAACTCTTCAACATAAGATTACGAAATTTGGGCTGCCAAGTGCAACCAATATACTCATTTTTGCTGCCAAGTTTCAACAAGATCGGGTGAAAAAACATTTGCTGAGAGTCCAGTAAACTCTTGAGTTCTGTGGATGCTCTACAAACACGTTCAAATGAAAGTCTATTTTTCTTTGCTCTGCTTAGGGGTACATAAACCGGTATCAAAGCGTAGAGAGCACAATGAGAATTCATTCAGTGAGTCAAGTTTCAAGCAGCTAGCACAAACCGTGTTTGATTTAGATTTTCAAAAGCATGTATCCCTAGAGGGGAAAATGTAGTAAAACCTAAATATTCAAAGTCATCCAGCAAAGGAATGCTTCAACCTAGCAGAACAAAATTTGTGCAGCCAAGCGCAACTGGTATACACCTTTTTCCTACCAAGTATCAACAAGATAGGGTGACAAAATATTTGCTGAGGTTTCCGTAATCTCTGAGTTTTTTGGAAGCTCGGTGAATACTTTCCAAAGAAAGTGTGTTTTCCTTGCCTCTGCTTAGGGCTACTTCAACAGGGAACAATGCATAGAGAGTGCACTGAGAACTAGTTGAATGAGTCAAGTTACAAGCACACAGCAAAAACCGTGTTTGATATAGAGTTCCATGTGCATGTATCCGTATAGGGGAAAATGAAGTGAAATCTAAAATTTCAAAGTATTCCTGCAAACCAACTATTCAACCTAGAAGATCTAAATTTGGGCAGCCAAATGCAACCGGTATACTTATCTTTCCTGTCGAGTTAACAACAAGTTAGGGTGAAAAAATATTTCCTGAGATTCCAGGAAACTCAAAGTTCTGTGCAATCACTGCAAATGGTTCCAATGAAAGTTTCTTTCCCTGGCCTCTGCTTAGGGTTACTTCAACAGAAAACAAAGCATAGAGATCGCACTGAGAACTAGTTGAGTGAGTTTCAGTTTCAAGCGGCTAGCATAAACCGTGTTTGATTTATAAGTCCAAATGCATACGTCCCTATAAGGAAAAGTGAAGTGAAACCTAAAAATTCAAAGTGTTCCTGGAAACGAACTTTTCAACCTAGAAGAACGACATTTGGGTAGCTAAGTGCAACTGGTATACTCATCTTTCCTGACAAGGGTCATCAAGATCAGGTGAGTAAATATTTGCAGAGATTCCAGTTCACTTGGAGCTCTGTTGAAGCTCTGTAAATGCTTTCTAAGGAAAGCGTATGTTCCTCGCCTCCACTTAGGACCACTTCAACAGGGAACAAAGCACAGAGAGTACACCAGGAACTAATTGAGTGAGTCAAGCTTCAAGCAGCTAGCACAAACAGTGTTTGATTTAGAGTTCAAAATGCATGTATTCCTATAGGTTAAAATGAAGAGAAACCCCCCAAATGCAATGTCTTCCTGAAAGCACATGCTTCAACTTAGAAGAACGAAATTTTGGCAGGCAAATGCAACTGGTATACTCATATTTCTTACCTAGGATCAACAAGATCAAGTGAAAAAATATTCGCTGAAATTCCAGTGAACTTGGGAGTTTTGTGGAAGCTCTGCAAACACTTACATAAGAAAGCGTATTTTCCTTGCCTCTGCTTGGTGATACTTCAGCGGGGGACAATGCATAGAGAGTGCACTGAGAACTATTTGAGTGATCCAAGTTTCAAACAAGTATCACAAACTGTGTTTGATTTAGCATTCCAAATGCATGTATTCACATAGGGAAAAAAGAAGTTAAACCTAAAAATTCAAAGTGTTCCTGCAAAGGAACTCTTCAACATAAGATTACGAAATTTGGGCTGCCAAGTGCAACCCATATACTCATTTTTGCTGCCAAGTTTCAACAAGATCGGGTGAAAAAACATTTGCTGAGAGTCCAGTAAACTCTTGAGTTCTGTGGATGCTCTACAAACACGTTCAAATGAAAGTCTATTTTTCTTTGCTCTGCTTAGGGGTACATAAACCGGTAACAAAGCATAGAGAGCACAATGAGAATTCATTCAGTGAGTCAAGTTTCAAGCAGCTAGCACAAACCGTGTTTGATTTAGATTTTCAAAAGCATGTATCCCTAGAGGGGAAAATGTAGTAAAACCTAAATATTCAAAGTCATCCTGCAAAGGAATGCTTCAACCTAGCAGAACAAAATTTGTGCAGCCAAGCGCAACTGGTATACACCTTTTTCCTACCAAGTATCAACAAGATAGGGTGACAAAATATTTGCTGAGGTTTCCGTAATCTCTGAGTTTTTTGGAAGCTCGGTGAATACTTTCCAAAGAAAGTGTGTTTTCCTTGCCTCTGCTTAGGGCTACTTCAACAGGGAACAATGAATAGAGAGTGCACTGAGAACTAGTTGAATGAGTCAAGTTACAAGCACACAGCAAAAACCGTGTTTGATTTAGAGTTCCATGTGCATGTATTCCTATAGGGGAAAATGAAGTGAAACCTAAAATTTCAAAGTATTCCTGCAAACCAACTATTCAACCTAGAAGATCTAAATTTGGGCAGCCAAATGCAACTGGTCTACTTATCTTTCCTGTCGAGTTAACAACAAGTTAGGGTGAAAAAATATTTGCTGAGATTCCAGGAAACTCAAAGTTCTGTGGAACCACTGCAAATGCTTTCCAATGAAAGTTTCTTTCCCTGGCCTCTGCTTAGGGTTACTTCAACAGAAAACAAAGCATAGAGATCGCACTGAGAACTAGTTGAGTGAGTTTCAGTTTCAAGCAGCTAGCATAAACCGTGTTTGATTTATAAGTCCAAATGCATACGTCCCTATCAGGAAAAGTGAAGTGAAACCTAAAAATTCAAAGTGTTCCTGCAAACGAACTTTTCAACCTAGAAGAACATTTGGGTAGCTAAGTGCAACTGGTATACTCATCTTTCCTGACAAGGGTCATCAAGATCAGGTGAGTAAATATTTGCAGAGATTCCAGTTAACTTGGAGCTCTGTTGAAGCTCTGTAAATGCTTTCTAAGGAAAGCGTATGTTCCTCGCCTCCACATAGGACCACTTCAACAGGGAACAAAGCACAGAGAGTACACCAGGAACTAATTGAGTGAGTCAAGCTTCAAGCAGCTAGCACAAACAGTGTTTGATTTAGAGTTCCAAATGCATGTATTCCTATAGGTTAAAATGAAGAGAAACCCCCCAAATGCAATGTCTTCCTGAAAGCACATGCTTCAACTTAGAAGAACGAAATTTTGGCAGGCAAATGCAACTGGTATACTCATCTTTCTTACCTAGGATCAACAAGATCAAGTGAAAAAATATTCGCTGAAATTCCAGTTCACTTGGGAGTTTTGTGGAAGCTCTGCAAACACTTACATAAGAAAGAGTATTTTCTTTGCCTCTGCTTGGGGATACTTCAGCGGGGGACAATGCATAGAGAGTGCACTGAGAAGTAATTGAGTGAGCCAGGTTTCAAACAGGTATCACAAACTGTGTTTGATTTAGCATTCCAAATGCATGTATTCACATAGGGAAAAAAGAAGTTAAACCTAAAAATTCAAAGTGTTCCTGCAAAGGAACTCTTCAACATAAGATTACGAAATTTGGGCTGCCAAGTGCAACCCATATGCTCATTTTTGCTGCCAA